>NC_059228.1:14862212-14864712 GCF_020615455.1 Coregonus clupeaformis
AAATGTTTCAATGTACTTTACTCAAACCAGTGAATATCACTTATTATAAATGAGATCACTAACTATCAGCTCTTGGAATATCCAGGGCCTGTACTCTTCACATTTTGGTTATAAAACAACAAATCCAGAATTGATTAAAAACATCAAGGGACAGGACATCATAATCCTACTGGAAACATGGTGTTGTGGAGACATAGATACTCAGTGTCCCTCAGGCTATAGAGAAAGTTTACTACCATCAATCAAACATACAAATGTTAAACAGGGCCGAGACTCAGGAGGAATCATCATTTGGCATAAGCAGGACTTAACACTGAATTAAATGAAAAAAGGTACTAATCACATTTGGTTAAAACTTAACAAAGGTACAATCTATTGTGACAATGATGTGCAGCTTATGCTCCTCCTTCAGATTCATCATATTATGATGATCAGTTTTTTGACATTCTCCATACAGAAATCATTCAATTTCAGGCAGAGGGTAAAGTGCTTCTTTGTGGAGATTTCAATGCAAGAACAGGTTCTGAGCCTGACTACACTGATGCGGGAGGTAACCACCACATATTGGGACACCCCTCCTTGTACAGTAGCCCTATTATAAATAATAGAAACAGTCCTGACCAAATACTGAACAAAAATGGGAAGGAGTTAGTGCATCTCTGTCGAGCCTTAGGCCTGTACATGCTTAATGGTAGAATCAGAGGGGACTCTTTAGGTCAGTTTACTTACTGCTCAGCTCTTGGGACAAGTGGAGTCGATTATGCCATCACTGACATTGACCCCTCCTCCATTAGTGCATTCATTGTCAGACCACAGACACCATTGTCAGATCACAGTCAGATCAACGTGTTTCTGAAGAAATTAACCGGCAATATTCATTCAAAAAAACTGCCGTATAAACTCTACAACATGAACCAATCGTACAGATGGGCTCAAAACAGTGCAGAGAGATTCATTGAAACATTGAACTCAAATGAAATGATGAACTCTATATAGTTTTTCAATTACTCACAATACCAAAACAATAAAGAAGGTGTCAATTCGGCTACTCAAAACATCAATTGCATTTTCCAAAAAGCAGCATCGAAAGCAAATTTGAGAAAATCTAAAATACTTATTTTCCACCATAATTTGCAAATAAATTCATTAAAAATCCTACAATGTGGGATTTTTTTTTCTCAATTTGTCTGTCATAGTTGACATGTACCTATGATGAAAATTACAGGCCTCTCTCATCTTTTTAAGTGGGAGAACTTGCACAATTGGTGGCTGACTAAATACTTTTTTTCCCCACTGTATACCAACAAGACACTTGATGAAATTGAAAGTGCAATTGACCAAAATCAGTTCTGGGACATGTGGAACAATTTAAGCTTGACAAAGCCACAAGAATTAGCCATACAAGATTAAGGAATTTGGTAAACTTATTTTGATAATCTATACAAAAACATCCCACAAAAAGACTTACAACAGAACCAATTAGAAATTCAAGAAAAATTGAACATCCTTGAATCGGTCATTAAAAACAACCAAAATCCATTAGATTACCCAATAACCCAACAAGAACTAAATGAAAAGCTACAATCTATAAAATCAATGAAGGCTTGTGGTCTAGATAACATCAGAAATGAAATGCTGAAAAACAGCACACCTGAGTTGCAAAATGCTGTGCTTAAGTTGTTCAACATAGTTTTAACTTCTGGCTGCCTCCCTGATGTCTGGAACCAGGGGCTCATCTCCCCTATCCACAAAAGTGGAGATAAATCAGACCCCAATAATTACAGGGGAATTTGCGTAAACAGCAACTTGGGAAAGGTTTTCTGTAGCATTTTGAATTCAAGAATTTAAACCTTTCTTCAAGAGAAAAATGTAATAAGTAAATGTCAAATTGGCTTTCTCCCTAACCACTGCACTACTGACCATATATACACCTTACACACACAAATTAATAAACACGTCCACCAAAAAAAAAGAGGGCAAAATCTTTGCTTGCTTTATTGACTTTAAAAAAGCATTTGATTCTATTTGGCATGAAGGGCTATTCTACAAAATTCTCCAAAGTGGGCTTGGTGGTAAGGTGTATGACTTAATAAAATGTATGTACACAGAAAACAAGTGTGCAATAAAAATCAAAAACCAAAGAACATAATTATTTTCACAACGTCGAGGTGTGAGACAAGGCTGCAGTTTGAGTCCAAATCTTTTCAACATTTATATCAATGAATTAGCAGACATGTTGGACCATTCTCCAGCCCCAGGACTCACACTATTTGACACAGAGGTAAAATACCTGCTATATGCTGATGACTTGGTACTTCTATCACCAACCAAAGAAGGTTTTCAACAGAACCTTAACATTCTAGAGCAATATTGCAATAATTGGGCCCTGGCAGTAAATAAAAAAAAAAACTAAAATCATGATTTTCCCCCCCAAAAAACAGATGTCAGAAACACAAATATAAATTCACCCTGAACAACACCATAATTGAACACACTAAAA
>NC_059228.1:14869712-14872212 GCF_020615455.1 Coregonus clupeaformis
GGGACTTTAGTCTGTTAGCGAGGACCTTGGCAAATATCTTGTAGTCCGCACAGAGCAATGCCACAGGCCTCCAGTTCTTAAGTTCACACAAGTCCCCTTTTTTGGGCAGGAGAGTCAGAGCCGCCCGACGGCAGCTCATCGGCAACTCTCCTACCCCGACGCATTCACGCAACACGCGAAAGAAGTCCAGTCCAATTATTCCCCAGAATTTTTTATAAAACTCCACTGGGAGTCCATCGACCCCCGGTGCACGGCCGGGGGACATCTGGGTTACGGCCTCTGCCAGTTCATGGGACAACAGGGGAATGTCCATTTCATCCCTTTGTACCAGAGAGAGCTTAGGGAGTTCGGCAAACAAAACCTGAGCACACATAGGATCACACAGTTCTGCCTTATACAATTCAGTATAAAACTCCACAGTCCGCTCCCGCATCTCCCCCCACCACAGAGGTCACCCGCCCATCCGAAAGCCGTAGACAATGCATACCCTTGGCTTCACCGCTCTGTCTTTCCAAACCAAAGAAGAAGGAGCTGGGAGCATCCATCTCCTTGAGCATGGAGAACCTAGCTCTTACAAGTGCTCCCTTTGCTTTAACCTGGAAAAAACTGCCCAGGTCCCTACGTAGTTCAGCTAGATTAACCTGGAGGCCTACATTGCCTTGCCCCACCAGCTCTACCTCCATCTCACTAATACTACGTTCGAGTTCCCCCAATACTCTCCTAGCCTCTGAGGATGACAGAGCTGTATACTGTTGGCAGAACAGCCGAATTTGGACTTTTCCCACATCCCACCATTGACTCAGAGACTCATACTCCTCTCTTCGCTGCCCCCACCTTTCCCAAAAAGTCTGGAAACCTGAGCAAAAAGTGGCATCTTGTAAGAGCTTTACATTAAACTTCCAATAGGATGCCTGCCGAGGCCCTGGTGAAATAGACAGCCGAGCCATGGTTATGTGATGATCCGAAAAACCCACCGGGAGAATGGTAGCGCCCAACAACCTATTGCTCTGATTCCTGGACATGTACAATCGATCAAGTCGGGCTGCACTCACCCTAGCCCCAAAGACCTTCACCCATGTATACTGTCTTGTGTTGGGATGTCTAGTTCTCCAAACATCAACTAGGTCAAATTGATTAAAAATGTCCCTTAACACCCCCACTGAGCCTGAATGAGGCTCCTCCCCATTTCTGTCTTTCGTAAAATCCATCGTACAGTTCCAGTCCCCGCCGACCACCAGCGTCTCCTCAGGCGCTACCTGTGAGAGTTCCTTTCTAAGACACCCAAATAGAAGCCCCCTCTCTCTCCCTGTGTTGGGCGCATACACATTTATAAAGACAAAACCCCTGTTGTTAATTTCTGCCTTTACTACAAGCAGTCTACCTGTACACACCTCTTTTGAGGAGCAAATTTTTACAGACAGACCCGGTACAAAAAGGACTGCCACCCCTGCACTAACATTTGTTCCATGGCTCAGCACACTTGCCCCTTTCCACCAGAGCCCCCAATCAACCTCATTCACCACATCGCTATGCGTCTCCTGCAGAAACAACACTTGTACTTTTTTTTGTTTTACATATTCACCCAACACACTCCTCTTTCCCGCATCTCTGGCGCCATTAATATTGCGAGCCTACCCAAAGAGTCTCCATAAGAAGTGGGAGAAAAGCCAGCAAAGAAAGAGACCAATAGCAAAGCTCAAAAAGCTCCAGTGCCAGAAAGAAAACTTTCATCTAGACAGTGTCTGAAGGTAGACCTTTACGCACAGTTGTGACCCACTTCCTTAACCTAAACCGTTTCCTGGGTGAGAGGACACCATGCCCCTCATTTTTCATTGCATGTTGCACTGATCTTACAAACTTTCCCGGATCGCAAAAGAAAGCCTCAAGATTAACCTTTTTCCCCTTAGTCTCCTTCAGGAACCTTGACAGTTCCCTCACTGTGTACTTTGACTCCTCTGACTGACTGGCTGTCAGCTCTGGACCCATTGCGGAGGAGTCTGAAAAGAAATCCTCCTCATCGTCTACTTCCTCAGACTCACCTTCCTCCTCCTCATCTCCATCTCCCATCCTGACCACCTGTCCTTCCTCTCTAGTCGGGGCCTCCCCCCGCACCAGGCAACCTGACCACCTGCCCTTCCTCTCTAGTCGGGGCCTCCCCCGCACCAGGCAACCTGACCACCTGCCCTTCCTCTCTAGTCGGGGCCTCCCCCCGCACCAGGCAAAGGTTCCTTGGTGTCTTTCATCACACTAGCCTCTGCCTTCCCACCTCCTTTCTTCTCCCCCTTTTTCCTCTTCCGCTTGACACCCTCCTCCACCCCTCCTAGTCGCTTCCCCTTCCCCACTACACTCTCCTCATCCACTAACATAACCTGACTAGACCCAGCCTCATCTACACCACCATCTATAGCATGACTAGACCCAGCCTCATCTACACCATCTATAGCATGACTAGGCGCAGCCTCATCTACACCACACTCCATAACATGACTAGACCCAGCCT